>NW_026518956.1:0-45467 GCF_947347685.1 Pleuronectes platessa
GTAAGGGTCTAAGGAACCTGACTAGGCATAGAATCGAAGTCCAGAACCTCTGAATAAGAAAGTCGCTAAAACAGCTAGGGTTAAGGTAAGGATTAGGGATGAAAGCACATTGGAGAAGGAGATATTCTTGAATAACTTTTTTTCTGAAGGTCGTAGAGACTTGGAAAGTGGTTTCTATTGAACTAATGTGGGTCCTGCGGATCGATTGGTGCCATCCCCGAGCTCCTACGACCTTCGGAAGGGGTCGAAGTAGCAAATGGCCGAAAAGCCGAGGAGATATTCTTGAATAACTTTTTTTGTGAAGGTCGTAGAGAGTGGGAGAGGGCATTTGTTTCTGGCAAGTGGGGTATTGCGCATCGATTGGTACCATTTTCGAGCTTCTACGACCTTCGGAAGGGGTCGAACGCCCAAATCCCCAAAAGTGGGAGGGGCTAGTTGGGAATTTCTGATTTCTGGTGGAATTTGTGTCGATCTTACCTGCATTCTTACCTTTCAGGTTGAATGAAGAGGGGCCTGATGTGTGTCCAGACCACTGCATCTCCTTGGCCCCCCATGATTGGGCCCCCAGAAGAGATGATTGGGCCCCCAGAAGAGCTCCTGTGCCCCATACACCGCACGGCCCAAGGAGATGCTTCACTGTCATTCTTCCAAGCGACTGATTTTGGATTTCTCCAAGATTTGTCTAATGAGCTGTTTGATCTGTGGGGCACTTGTCTTGTGTGTGAGTTCACCTTGGTCATGGTTTTTCCTGAATTTAGGGTTTTGAATTTGATGTGATAAAATGACATTTCTGAGGAGAATTCTCTGTTGGGATGGTGAATATCCTGTAATTTTGAGTTTTGGTGTCTTCTATGCCGAGATATTTGAGAGAAACGGGATTGTAATTAGGCCGCCTCATTAGCATAGCCTGCTGAGGAGATATTCTAGAATAACTTTTGCTGTGAAGGTCGTAGAGACTTGGAAAGGGCGTCTGTCTCTACTAAATGGGGTACTGCGGATCGATTGGTACCATCCCCGAGCTTCTAGGACCTTGGGAAGGGGTCGAACGAGCGAATCTGAAAAGTGGGCGGGGTTAGGTTTAGGCAAGGGGTGGTGTGGTTAGGGTAAGGGTCTAAGGAACCTGACTAGGCATAGAATCGAAGTCCAGAACCTCTGAATAAGAAAGTCGCTAAAACAGCTAGGGTTAAGGTAAGGATTAGGGATGAAAGCACATTGGAGAAGGAGATATTCTTGAATAACTTTTTTTCTGAAGGTCGTAGAGACTTGGAAAGTGGTTTCTATTGAACTAATGTGGGTCCTGCGGATCGATTGGTGCCATCCCCGAGCTCCTACGACCTTCGGAAGGGGTCGAAGTAGCAAATGGCCGAAAAGCCGAGGAGATATTCTTGAATAACTTTTTTTGTGAAGGTCGTAGAGAGTGGGAGAGGGCATTTGTTTCTGGCAAGTGGGGTATTGCGCATCGATTGGTACCATTTTCGAGCTTCTACGACCTTCGGAAGGGGTCGAACGCCCAAATCCCCAAAAGTGGGAGGGGCTAGTTGGGAATTTCTGATTTCTGGTGGAATTTGTGTCGATCTTACCTGCATTCTTACCTTTCAGGTTGAATGAAGAGGGGCCTGATGTGTGTCCAGACCACTGCATCTCCTTGGCCCCCCATGATTGGGCCCCCAGAAGAGATGATTGGGCCCCCAGAAGAGCTCCTGTGCCCCATACACCGCACGGCCCAAGGAGATGCTTCACTGTCATTCTTCCAAGCGACTGATTTTGGATTTCTCCAAGATTTGTCTAATGAGCTGTTTGATCTGTGGGGCACTTGTCTTGTGTGTGAGTTCACCTTGGTCATGGTTTTTCCTGAATTTAGGGTTTTGAATTTGATGTGATAAAATGACATTTCTGAGGAGAATTCTCTGTTGGGATGGTGAATATCCTGTAATTTTGAGTTTTGGTGTCTTCTATGCCGAGATATTTGAGAGAAACGGGATTGTAATTAGGCCGCCTCATTAGCATAGCCTGCTGAGGAGATATTCTAGAATAACTTTTGCTGTGAAGGTCGTAGAGACTTGGAAAGGGCGTCTGTCTCTACTAAATGGGGTACTGCGGATCGATTGGTACCATCCCCGAGCTTCTAGGACCTTGGGAAGGGGTCGAACGAGCGAATCTGAAAAGTGGGCGGGGTTAGGTTTAGGCAAGGGGTGGTGTGGTTAGGGTAAGGGTCTAAGGAACCTGACTAGGCATAGAATCGAAGTCCAGAACCTCTGAATAAGAAAGTCGCTAAAACAGCTAGGGTTAAGGTAAGGATTAGGGATGAAAGCACATTGGAGAAGGAGATATTCTTGAATAACTTTTTTTCTGAAGGTCGTAGAGACTTGGAAAGTGGTTTCTATTGAACTAATGTGGGTCCTGCGGATCGATTGGTGCCATCCCCGAGCTCCTACGACCTTCGGAAGGGGTCGAAGTAGCAAATGGCCGAAAAGCCGAGGAGATATTCTTGAATAACTTTTTTTGTGAAGGTCGTAGAGAGTGGGAGAGGGCATTTGTTTCTGGCAAGTGGGGTATTGCGCATCGATTGGTACCATTTTCGAGCTTCTACGACCTTCGGAAGGGGTCGAACGCCCAAATCCCCAAAAGTGGGAGGGGCTAGTTGGGAATTTCTGATTTCTGGTGGAATTTGTGTCGATCTTACCTGCATTCTTACCTTTCAGGTTGAATGAAGAGGGGCCTGATGTGTGTCCAGACCACTGCATCTCCTTGGCCCCCCATGATTGGGCCCCCAGAAGAGATGATTGGGCCCCCAGAAGAGCTCCTGTGCCCCATACACCGCACGGCCCAAGGAGATGCTTCACTGTCATTCTTCCAAGCGACTGATTTTGGATTTCTCCAAGATTTGTCTAATGAGCTGTTTGATCTGTGGGGCACTTGTCTTGTGTGTGAGTTCACCTTGGTCATGGTTTTTCCTGAATTTAGGGTTTTGAATTTGATGTGATAAAATGACATTTCTGAGGAGAATTCTCTGTTGGGATGGTGAATATCCTGTAATTTTGAGTTTTGGTGTCTTCTATGCCGAGATATTTGAGAGAAACGGGATTGTAATTAGGCCGCCTCATTAGCATAGCCTGCTGAGGAGATATTCTAGAATAACTTTTGCTGTGAAGGTCGTAGAGACTTGGAAAGGGCGTCTGTCTCTACTAAATGGGGTACTGCGGATCGATTGGTACCATCCCCGAGCTTCTAGGACCTTGGGAAGGGGTCGAACGAGCGAATCTGAAAAGTGGGCGGGGTTAGGTTTAGGCAAGGGGTGGTGTGGTTAGGGTAAGGGTCTAAGGAACCTGACTAGGCATAGAATCGAAGTCCAGAACCTCTGAATAAGAAAGTCGCTAAAACAGCTAGGGTTAAGGTAAGGATTAGGGATGAAAGCACATTGGAGAAGGAGATATTCTTGAATAACTTTTTTTCTGAAGGTCGTAGAGACTTGGAAAGTGGTTTCTATTGAACTAATGTGGGTCCTGCGGATCGATTGGTGCCATCCCCGAGCTCCTACGACCTTCGGAAGGGGTCGAAGTAGCAAATGGCCGAAAAGCCGAGGAGATATTCTTGAATAACTTTTTTTGTGAAGGTCGTAGAGAGTGGGAGAGGGCATTTGTTTCTGGCAAGTGGGGTATTGCGCATCGATTGGTACCATTTTCGAGCTTCTACGACCTTCGGAAGGGGTCGAACGCCCAAATCCCCAAAAGTGGGAGGGGCTAGTTGGGAATTTCTGATTTCTGGTGGAATTTGTGTCGATCTTACCTGCATTCTTACCTTTCAGGTTGAATGAAGAGGGGCCTGATGTGTGTCCAGACCACTGCATCTCCTTGGCCCCCCATGATTGGGCCCCCAGAAGAGATGATTGGGCCCCCAGAAGAGCTCCTGTGCCCCATACACCGCACGGCCCAAGGAGATGCTTCACTGTCATTCTTCCAAGCGACTGATTTTGGATTTCTCCAAGATTTGTCTAATGAGCTGTTTGATCTGTGGGGCACTTGTCTTGTGTGTGAGTTCACCTTGGTCATGGTTTTTCCTGAATTTAGGGTTTTGAATTTGATGTGATAAAATGACATTTCTGAGGAGAATTCTCTGTTGGGATGGTGAATATCCTGTAATTTTGAGTTTTGGTGTCTTCTATGCCGAGATATTTGAGAGAAACGGGATTGTAATTAGGCCGCCTCATTAGCATAGCCTGCTGAGGAGATATTCTAGAATAACTTTTGCTGTGAAGGTCGTAGAGACTTGGAAAGGGCGTCTGTCTCTACTAAATGGGGTACTGCGGATCGATTGGTACCATCCCCGAGCTTCTAGGACCTTGGGAAGGGGTCGAACGAGCGAATCTGAAAAGTGGGCGGGGTTAGGTTTAGGCAAGGGGTGGTGTGGTTAGGGTAAGGGTCTAAGGAACCTGACTAGGCATAGAATCGAAGTCCAGAACCTCTGAATAAGAAAGTCGCTAAAACAGCTAGGGTTAAGGTAAGGATTAGGGATGAAAGCACATTGGAGAAGGAGATATTCTTGAATAACTTTTTTTCTGAAGGTCGTAGAGACTTGGAAAGTGGTTTCTATTGAACTAATGTGGGTCCTGCGGATCGATTGGTGCCATCCCCGAGCTCCTACGACCTTCGGAAGGGGTCGAAGTAGCAAATGGCCGAAAAGCCGAGGAGATATTCTTGAATAACTTTTTTTGTGAAGGTCGTAGAGAGTGGGAGAGGGCATTTGTTTCTGGCAAGTGGGGTATTGCGCATCGATTGGTACCATTTTCGAGCTTCTACGACCTTCGGAAGGGGTCGAACGCCCAAATCCCCAAAAGTGGGAGGGGCTAGTTGGGAATTTCTGATTTCTGGTGGAATTTGTGTCGATCTTACCTGCATTCTTACCTTTCAGGTTGAATGAAGAGGGGCCTGATGTGTGTCCAGACCACTGCATCTCCTTGGCCCCCCATGATTGGGCCCCCAGAAGAGATGATTGGGCCCCCAGAAGAGCTCCTGTGCCCCATACACCGCACGGCCCAAGGAGATGCTTCACTGTCATTCTTCCAAGCGACTGATTTTGGATTTCTCCAAGATTTGTCTAATGAGCTGTTTGATCTGTGGGGCACTTGTCTTGTGTGTGAGTTCACCTTGGTCATGGTTTTTCCTGAATTTAGGGTTTTGAATTTGATGTGATAAAATGACATTTCTGAGGAGAATTCTCTGTTGGGATGGTGAATATCCTGTAATTTTGAGTTTTGGTGTCTTCTATGCCGAGATATTTGAGAGAAACGGGATTGTAATTAGGCCGCCTCATTAGCATAGCCTGCTGAGGAGATATTCTAGAATAACTTTTGCTGTGAAGGTCGTAGAGACTTGGAAAGGGCGTCTGTCTCTACTAAATGGGGTACTGCGGATCGATTGGTACCATCCCCGAGCTTCTAGGACCTTGGGAAGGGGTCGAACGAGCGAATCTGAAAAGTGGGCGGGGTTAGGTTTAGGCAAGGGGTGGTGTGGTTAGGGTAAGGGTCTAAGGAACCTGACTAGGCATAGAATCGAAGTCCAGAACCTCTGAATAAGAAAGTCGCTAAAACAGCTAGGGTTAAGGTAAGGATTAGGGATGAAAGCACATTGGAGAAGGAGATATTCTTGAATAACTTTTTTTCTGAAGGTCGTAGAGACTTGGAAAGTGGTTTCTATTGAACTAATGTGGGTCCTGCGGATCGATTGGTGCCATCCCCGAGCTCCTACGACCTTCGGAAGGGGTCGAAGTAGCAAATGGCCGAAAAGCCGAGGAGATATTCTTGAATAACTTTTTTTGTGAAGGTCGTAGAGAGTGGGAGAGGGCATTTGTTTCTGGCAAGTGGGGTATTGCGCATCGATTGGTACCATTTTCGAGCTTCTACGACCTTCGGAAGGGGTCGAACGCCCAAATCCCCAAAAGTGGGAGGGGCTAGTTGGGAATTTCTGATTTCTGGTGGAATTTGTGTCGATCTTACCTGCATTCTTACCTTTCAGGTTGAATGAAGAGGGGCCTGATGTGTGTCCAGACCACTGCATCTCCTTGGCCCCCCATGATTGGGCCCCCAGAAGAGATGATTGGGCCCCCAGAAGAGCTCCTGTGCCCCATACACCGCACGGCCCAAGGAGATGCTTCACTGTCATTCTTCCAAGCGACTGATTTTGGATTTCTCCAAGATTTGTCTAATGAGCTGTTTGATCTGTGGGGCACTTGTCTTGTGTGTGAGTTCACCTTGGTCATGGTTTTTCCTGAATTTAGGGTTTTGAATTTGATGTGATAAAATGACATTTCTGAGGAGAATTCTCTGTTGGGATGGTGAATATCCTGTAATTTTGAGTTTTGGTGTCTTCTATGCCGAGATATTTGAGAGAAACGGGATTGTAATTAGGCCGCCTCATTAGCATAGCCTGCTGAGGAGATATTCTAGAATAACTTTTGCTGTGAAGGTCGTAGAGACTTGGAAAGGGCGTCTGTCTCTACTAAATGGGGTACTGCGGATCGATTGGTACCATCCCCGAGCTTCTAGGACCTTGGGAAGGGGTCGAACGAGCGAATCTGAAAAGTGGGCGGGGTTAGGTTTAGGCAAGGGGTGGTGTGGTTAGGGTAAGGGTCTAAGGAACCTGACTAGGCATAGAATCGAAGTCCAGAACCTCTGAATAAGAAAGTCGCTAAAACAGCTAGGGTTAAGGTAAGGATTAGGGATGAAAGCACATTGGAGAAGGAGATATTCTTGAATAACTTTTTTTCTGAAGGTCGTAGAGACTTGGAAAGTGGTTTCTATTGAACTAATGTGGGTCCTGCGGATCGATTGGTGCCATCCCCGAGCTCCTACGACCTTCGGAAGGGGTCGAAGTAGCAAATGGCCGAAAAGCCGAGGAGATATTCTTGAATAACTTTTTTTGTGAAGGTCGTAGAGAGTGGGAGAGGGCATTTGTTTCTGGCAAGTGGGGTATTGCGCATCGATTGGTACCATTTTCGAGCTTCTACGACCTTCGGAAGGGGTCGAACGCCCAAATCCCCAAAAGTGGGAGGGGCTAGTTGGGAATTTCTGATTTCTGGTGGAATTTGTGTCGATCTTACCTGCATTCTTACCTTTCAGGTTGAATGAAGAGGGGCCTGATGTGTGTCCAGACCACTGCATCTCCTTGGCCCCCCATGATTGGGCCCCCAGAAGAGATGATTGGGCCCCCAGAAGAGCTCCTGTGCCCCATACACCGCACGGCCCAAGGAGATGCTTCACTGTCATTCTTCCAAGCGACTGATTTTGGATTTCTCCAAGATTTGTCTAATGAGCTGTTTGATCTGTGGGGCACTTGTCTTGTGTGTGAGTTCACCTTGGTCATGGTTTTTCCTGAATTTAGGGTTTTGAATTTGATGTGATAAAATGACATTTCTGAGGAGAATTCTCTGTTGGGATGGTGAATATCCTGTAATTTTGAGTTTTGGTGTCTTCTATGCCGAGATATTTGAGAGAAACGGGATTGTAATTAGGCCGCCTCATTAGCATAGCCTGCTGAGGAGATATTCTAGAATAACTTTTGCTGTGAAGGTCGTAGAGACTTGGAAAGGGCGTCTGTCTCTACTAAATGGGGTACTGCGGATCGATTGGTACCATCCCCGAGCTTCTAGGACCTTGGGAAGGGGTCGAACGAGCGAATCTGAAAAGTGGGCGGGGTTAGGTTTAGGCAAGGGGTGGTGTGGTTAGGGTAAGGGTCTAAGGAACCTGACTAGGCATAGAATCGAAGTCCAGAACCTCTGAATAAGAAAGTCGCTAAAACAGCTAGGGTTAAGGTAAGGATTAGGGATGAAAGCACATTGGAGAAGGAGATATTCTTGAATAACTTTTTTTCTGAAGGTCGTAGAGACTTGGAAAGTGGTTTCTATTGAACTAATGTGGGTCCTGCGGATCGATTGGTGCCATCCCCGAGCTCCTACGACCTTCGGAAGGGGTCGAAGTAGCAAATGGCCGAAAAGCCGAGGAGATATTCTTGAATAACTTTTTTTGTGAAGGTCGTAGAGAGTGGGAGAGGGCATTTGTTTCTGGCAAGTGGGGTATTGCGCATCGATTGGTACCATTTTCGAGCTTCTACGACCTTCGGAAGGGGTCGAACGCCCAAATCCCCAAAAGTGGGAGGGGCTAGTTGGGAATTTCTGATTTCTGGTGGAATTTGTGTCGATCTTACCTGCATTCTTACCTTTCAGGTTGAATGAAGAGGGGCCTGATGTGTGTCCAGACCACTGCATCTCCTTGGCCCCCCATGATTGGGCCCCCAGAAGAGATGATTGGGCCCCCAGAAGAGCTCCTGTGCCCCATACACCGCACGGCCCAAGGAGATGCTTCACTGTCATTCTTCCAAGCGACTGATTTTGGATTTCTCCAAGATTTGTCTAATGAGCTGTTTGATCTGTGGGGCACTTGTCTTGTGTGTGAGTTCACCTTGGTCATGGTTTTTCCTGAATTTAGGGTTTTGAATTTGATGTGATAAAATGACATTTCTGAGGAGAATTCTCTGTTGGGATGGTGAATATCCTGTAATTTTGAGTTTTGGTGTCTTCTATGCCGAGATATTTGAGAGAAACGGGATTGTAATTAGGCCGCCTCATTAGCATAGCCTGCTGAGGAGATATTCTAGAATAACTTTTGCTGTGAAGGTCGTAGAGACTTGGAAAGGGCGTCTGTCTCTACTAAATGGGGTACTGCGGATCGATTGGTACCATCCCCGAGCTTCTAGGACCTTGGGAAGGGGTCGAACGAGCGAATCTGAAAAGTGGGCGGGGTTAGGTTTAGGCAAGGGGTGGTGTGGTTAGGGTAAGGGTCTAAGGAACCTGACTAGGCATAGAATCGAAGTCCAGAACCTCTGAATAAGAAAGTCGCTAAAACAGCTAGGGTTAAGGTAAGGATTAGGGATGAAAGCACATTGGAGAAGGAGATATTCTTGAATAACTTTTTTTCTGAAGGTCGTAGAGACTTGGAAAGTGGTTTCTATTGAACTAATGTGGGTCCTGCGGATCGATTGGTGCCATCCCCGAGCTCCTACGACCTTCGGAAGGGGTCGAAGTAGCAAATGGCCGAAAAGCCGAGGAGATATTCTTGAATAACTTTTTTTGTGAAGGTCGTAGAGAGTGGGAGAGGGCATTTGTTTCTGGCAAGTGGGGTATTGCGCATCGATTGGTACCATTTTCGAGCTTCTACGACCTTCGGAAGGGGTCGAACGCCCAAATCCCCAAAAGTGGGAGGGGCTAGTTGGGAATTTCTGATTTCTGGTGGAATTTGTGTCGATCTTACCTGCATTCTTACCTTTCAGGTTGAATGAAGAGGGGCCTGATGTGTGTCCAGACCACTGCATCTCCTTGGCCCCCCATGATTGGGCCCCCAGAAGAGATGATTGGGCCCCCAGAAGAGCTCCTGTGCCCCATACACCGCACGGCCCAAGGAGATGCTTCACTGTCATTCTTCCAAGCGACTGATTTTGGATTTCTCCAAGATTTGTCTAATGAGCTGTTTGATCTGTGGGGCACTTGTCTTGTGTGTGAGTTCACCTTGGTCATGGTTTTTCCTGAATTTAGGGTTTTGAATTTGATGTGATAAAATGACATTTCTGAGGAGAATTCTCTGTTGGGATGGTGAATATCCTGTAATTTTGAGTTTTGGTGTCTTCTATGCCGAGATATTTGAGAGAAACGGGATTGTAATTAGGCCGCCTCATTAGCATAGCCTGCTGAGGAGATATTCTAGAATAACTTTTGCTGTGAAGGTCGTAGAGACTTGGAAAGGGCGTCTGTCTCTACTAAATGGGGTACTGCGGATCGATTGGTACCATCCCCGAGCTTCTAGGACCTTGGGAAGGGGTCGAACGAGCGAATCTGAAAAGTGGGCGGGGTTAGGTTTAGGCAAGGGGTGGTGTGGTTAGGGTAAGGGTCTAAGGAACCTGACTAGGCATAGAATCGAAGTCCAGAACCTCTGAATAAGAAAGTCGCTAAAACAGCTAGGGTTAAGGTAAGGATTAGGGATGAAAGCACATTGGAGAAGGAGATATTCTTGAATAACTTTTTTTCTGAAGGTCGTAGAGACTTGGAAAGTGGTTTCTATTGAACTAATGTGGGTCCTGCGGATCGATTGGTGCCATCCCCGAGCTCCTACGACCTTCGGAAGGGGTCGAAGTAGCAAATGGCCGAAAAGCCGAGGAGATATTCTTGAATAACTTTTTTTGTGAAGGTCGTAGAGAGTGGGAGAGGGCATTTGTTTCTGGCAAGTGGGGTATTGCGCATCGATTGGTACCATTTTCGAGCTTCTACGACCTTCGGAAGGGGTCGAACGCCCAAATCCCCAAAAGTGGGAGGGGCTAGTTGGGAATTTCTGATTTCTGGTGGAATTTGTGTCGATCTTACCTGCATTCTTACCTTTCAGGTTGAATGAAGAGGGGCCTGATGTGTGTCCAGACCACTGCATCTCCTTGGCCCCCCATGATTGGGCCCCCAGAAGAGATGATTGGGCCCCCAGAAGAGCTCCTGTGCCCCATACACCGCACGGCCCAAGGAGATGCTTCACTGTCATTCTTCCAAGCGACTGATTTTGGATTTCTCCAAGATTTGTCTAATGAGCTGTTTGATCTGTGGGGCACTTGTCTTGTGTGTGAGTTCACCTTGGTCATGGTTTTTCCTGAATTTAGGGTTTTGAATTTGATGTGATAAAATGACATTTCTGAGGAGAATTCTCTGTTGGGATGGTGAATATCCTGTAATTTTGAGTTTTGGTGTCTTCTATGCCGAGATATTTGAGAGAAACGGGATTGTAATTAGGCCGCCTCATTAGCATAGCCTGCTGAGGAGATATTCTAGAATAACTTTTGCTGTGAAGGTCGTAGAGACTTGGAAAGGGCGTCTGTCTCTACTAAATGGGGTACTGCGGATCGATTGGTACCATCCCCGAGCTTCTAGGACCTTGGGAAGGGGTCGAACGAGCGAATCTGAAAAGTGGGCGGGGTTAGGTTTAGGCAAGGGGTGGTGTGGTTAGGGTAAGGGTCTAAGGAACCTGACTAGGCATAGAATCGAAGTCCAGAACCTCTGAATAAGAAAGTCGCTAAAACAGCTAGGGTTAAGGTAAGGATTAGGGATGAAAGCACATTGGAGAAGGAGATATTCTTGAATAACTTTTTTTCTGAAGGTCGTAGAGACTTGGAAAGTGGTTTCTATTGAACTAATGTGGGTCCTGCGGATCGATTGGTGCCATCCCCGAGCTCCTACGACCTTCGGAAGGGGTCGAAGTAGCAAATGGCCGAAAAGCCGAGGAGATATTCTTGAATAACTTTTTTTGTGAAGGTCGTAGAGAGTGGGAGAGGGCATTTGTTTCTGGCAAGTGGGGTATTGCGCATCGATTGGTACCATTTTCGAGCTTCTACGACCTTCGGAAGGGGTCGAACGCCCAAATCCCCAAAAGTGGGAGGGGCTAGTTGGGAATTTCTGATTTCTGGTGGAATTTGTGTCGATCTTACCTGCATTCTTACCTTTCAGGTTGAATGAAGAGGGGCCTGATGTGTGTCCAGACCACTGCATCTCCTTGGCCCCCCATGATTGGGCCCCCAGAAGAGATGATTGGGCCCCCAGAAGAGCTCCTGTGCCCCATACACCGCACGGCCCAAGGAGATGCTTCACTGTCATTCTTCCAAGCGACTGATTTTGGATTTCTCCAAGATTTGTCTAATGAGCTGTTTGATCTGTGGGGCACTTGTCTTGTGTGTGAGTTCACCTTGGTCATGGTTTTTCCTGAATTTAGGGTTTTGAATTTGATGTGATAAAATGACATTTCTGAGGAGAATTCTCTGTTGGGATGGTGAATATCCTGTAATTTTGAGTTTTGGTGTCTTCTATGCCGAGATATTTGAGAGAAACGGGATTGTAATTAGGCCGCCTCATTAGCATAGCCTGCTGAGGAGATATTCTAGAATAACTTTTGCTGTGAAGGTCGTAGAGACTTGGAAAGGGCGTCTGTCTCTACTAAATGGGGTACTGCGGATCGATTGGTACCATCCCCGAGCTTCTAGGACCTTGGGAAGGGGTCGAACGAGCGAATCTGAAAAGTGGGCGGGGTTAGGTTTAGGCAAGGGGTGGTGTGGTTAGGGTAAGGGTCTAAGGAACCTGACTAGGCATAGAATAGGGTTAGGGTTAGGGTTAGGGTTAGGGTTAGGGTTAGGGTTAGGGTTAGGGTTAGGGTTAGGGTTAGGGTTAGGGTTAGGGTTAGGATTAGGGATGAAAGCACATTGGAGAAGGAGATATTCTTGAATAACTTTTTTTCTGAAGGTCGTAGAGACTTGGAAAGTGGTTTCTATTGAACTAATGTGGGTCCTGCGGATCGATTGGTGCCATCCCCGAGCTCCTACGACCTTCGGAAGGGGTCGAAGTAGCAAATGGCCGAAAAGCCGAGGAGATATTCTTGAATAACTTTTTTTGTGAAGGTCGTAGAGAGTGGGAGAGGGCATTTGTTTCTGGCAAGTGGGGTATTGCGCATCGATTGGTACCATTTTCGAGCTTCTACGACCTTCGGAAGGGGTCGAACGCCCAAATCCCCAAAAGTGGGAGGGGCTAGTTGGGAATTTCTGATTTCTGGTGGAATTTGTGTCGATCTTACCTGCATTCTTACCTTTCAGGTTGAATGAAGAGGGGCCTGATGTGTGTCCAGACCACTGCATCTCCTTGGCCCCCCATGATTGGGCCCCCAGAAGAGATGATTGGGCCCCCAGAAGAGCTCCTGTGCCCCATACACCGCACGGCCCAAGGAGATGCTTCACTGTCATTCTTCCAAGCGACTGATTTTGGATTTCTCCAAGATTTGTCTAATGAGCTGTTTGATCTGTGGGGCACTTGTCTTGTGTGTGAGTTCACCTTGGTCATGGTTTTTCCTGAATTTAGGGTTTTGAATTTGATGTGATAAAATGACATTTCTGAGGAGAATTCTCTGTTGGGATGGTGAATATCCTGTAATTTTGAGTTTTGGTGTCTTCTATGCCGAGATATTTGAGAGAAACGGGATTGTAATTAGGCCGCCTCATTAGCATAGCCTGCTGAGGAGATATTCTAGAATAACTTTTGCTGTGAAGGTCGTAGAGACTTGGAAAGGGCGTCTGTCTCTACTAAATGGGGTACTGCGGATCGATTGGTACCATCCCCGAGCTTCTAGGACCTTGGGAAGGGGTCGAACGAGCGAATCTGAAAAGTGGGCGGGGTTAGGTTTAGGCAAGGGGTGGTGTGGTTAGGGTAAGGGTCTAAGGAACCTGACTAGGCATAGAATCGAAGTCCAGAACCTCTGAATAAGAAAGTCGCTAAAACAGCTAGGGTTAAGGTAAGGATTAGGGATGAAAGCACATTGGAGAAGGAGATATTCTTGAATAACTTTTTTTCTGAAGGTCGTAGAGACTTGGAAAGTGGTTTCTATTGAACTAATGTGGGTCCTGCGGATCGATTGGTGCCATCCCCGAGCTCCTACGACCTTCGGAAGGGGTCGAAGTAGCAAATGGCCGAAAAGCCGAGGAGATATTCTTGAATAACTTTTTTTGTGAAGGTCGTAGAGAGTGGGAGAGGGCATTTGTTTCTGGCAAGTGGGGTATTGCGCATCGATTGGTACCATTTTCGAGCTTCTACGACCTTCGGAAGGGGTCGAACGCCCAAATCCCCAAAAGTGGGAGGGGCTAGTTGGGAATTTCTGATTTCTGGTGGAATTTGTGTCGATCTTACCTGCATTCTTACCTTTCAGGTTGAATGAAGAGGGGCCTGATGTGTGTCCAGACCACTGCATCTCCTTGGCCCCCCATGATTGGGCCCCCAGAAGAGATGATTGGGCCCCCAGAAGAGCTCCTGTGCCCCATACACCGCACGGCCCAAGGAGATGCTTCACTGTCATTCTTCCAAGCGACTGATTTTGGATTTCTCCAAGATTTGTCTAATGAGCTGTTTGATCTGTGGGGCACTTGTCTTGTGTGTGAGTTCACCTTGGTCATGGTTTTTCCTGAATTTAGGGTTTTGAATTTGATGTGATAAAATGACATTTCTGAGGAGAATTCTCTGTTGGGATGGTGAATATCCTGTAATTTTGAGTTTTGGTGTCTTCTATGCCGAGATATTTGAGAGAAACGGGATTGTAATTAGGCCGCCTCATTAGCATAGCCTGCTGAGGAGATATTCTAGAATAACTTTTGCTGTGAAGGTCGTAGAGACTTGGAAAGGGCGTCTGTCTCTACTAAATGGGGTACTGCGGATCGATTGGTACCATCCCCGAGCTTCTAGGACCTTGGGAAGGGGTCGAACGAGCGAATCTGAAAAGTGGGCGGGGTTAGGTTTAGGCAAGGGGTGGTGTGGTTAGGGTAAGGGTCTAAGGAACCTGACTAGGCATAGAATCGAAGTCCAGAACCTCTGAATAAGAAAGTCGCTAAAACAGCTAGGGTTAAGGTAAGGATTAGGGATGAAAGCACATTGGAGAAGGAGATATTCTTGAATAACTTTTTTTCTGAAGGTCGTAGAGACTTGGAAAGTGGTTTCTATTGAACTAATGTGGGTCCTGCGGATCGATTGGTGCCATCCCCGAGCTCCTACGACCTTCGGAAGGGGTCGAAGTAGCAAATGGCCGAAAAGCCGAGGAGATATTCTTGAATAACTTTTTTTGTGAAGGTCGTAGAGAGTGGGAGAGGGCATTTGTTTCTGGCAAGTGGGGTATTGCGCATCGATTGGTACCATTTTCGAGCTTCTACGACCTTCGGAAGGGGTCGAACGCCCAAATCCCCAAAAGTGGGAGGGGCTAGTTGGGAATTTCTGATTTCTGGTGGAATTTGTGTCGATCTTACCTGCATTCTTACCTTTCAGGTTGAATGAAGAGGGGCCTGATGTGTGTCCAGACCACTGCATCTCCTTGGCCCCCCATGATTGGGCCCCCAGAAGAGATGATTGGGCCCCCAGAAGAGCTCCTGTGCCCCATACACCGCACGGCCCAAGGAGATGCTTCACTGTCATTCTTCCAAGCGACTGATTTTGGATTTCTCCAAGATTTGTCTAATGAGCTGTTTGATCTGTGGGGCACTTGTCTTGTGTGTGAGTTCACCTTGGTCATGGTTTTTCCTGAATTTAGGGTTTTGAATTTGATGTGATAAAATGACATTTCTGAGGAGAATTCTCTGTTGGGATGGTGAATATCCTGTAATTTTGAGTTTTGGTGTCTTCTATGCCGAGATATTTGAGAGAAACGGGATTGTAATTAGGCCGCCTCATTAGCATAGCCTGCTGAGGAGATATTCTAGAATAACTTTTGCTGTGAAGGTCGTAGAGACTTGGAAAGGGCGTCTGTCTCTACTAAATGGGGTACTGCGGATCGATTGGTACCATCCCCGAGCTTCTAGGACCTTGGGAAGGGGTCGAACGAGCGAATCTGAAAAGTGGGCGGGGTTAGGTTTAGGCAAGGGGTGGTGTGGTTAGGGTAAGGGTCTAAGGAACCTGACTAGGCATAGAATCGAAGTCCAGAACCTCTGAATAAGAAAGTCGCTAAAACAGCTAGGGTTAAGGTAAGGATTAGGGATGAAAGCACATTGGAGAAGGAGATATTCTTGAATAACTTTTTTTCTGAAGGTCGTAGAGACTTGGAAAGTGGTTTCTATTGAACTAATGTGGGTCCTGCGGATCGATTGGTGCCATCCCCGAGCTCCTACGACCTTCGGAAGGGGTCGAAGTAGCAAATGGCCGAAAAGCCGAGGAGATATTCTTGAATAACTTTTTTTGTGAAGGTCGTAGAGAGTGGGAGAGGGCATTTGTTTCTGGCAAGTGGGGTATTGCGCATCGATTGGTACCATTTTCGAGCTTCTACGACCTTCGGAAGGGGTCGAACGCCCAAATCCCCAAAAGTGGGAGGGGCTAGTTGGGAATTTCTGATTTCTGGTGGAATTTGTGTCGATCTTACCTGCATTCTTACCTTTCAGGTTGAATGAAGAGGGGCCTGATGTGTGTCCAGACCACTGCATCTCCTTGGCCCCCCATGATTGGGCCCCCAGAAGAGATGATTGGGCCCCCAGAAGAGCTCCTGTGCCCCATACACCGCACGGCCCAAGGAGATGCTTCACTGTCATTCTTCCAAGCGACTGATTTTGGATTTCTCCAAGATTTGTCTAATGAGCTGTTTGATCTGTGGGGCACTTGTCTTGTGTGTGAGTTCACCTTGGTCATGGTTTTTCCTGAATTTAGGGTTTTGAATTTGATGTGATAAAATGACATTTCTGAGGAGAATTCTCTGTTGGGATGGTGAATATCCTGTAATTTTGAGTTTTGGTGTCTTCTATGCCGAGATATTTGAGAGAAACGGGATTGTAATTAGGCCGCCTCATTAGCATAGCCTGCTGAGGAGATATTCTAGAATAACTTTTGCTGTGAAGGTCGTAGAGACTTGGAAAGGGCGTCTGTCTCTACTAAATGGGGTACTGCGGATCGATTGGTACCATCCCCGAGCTTCTAGGACCTTGGGAAGGGGTCGAACGAGCGAATCTGAAAAGTGGGCGGGGTTAGGTTTAGGCAAGGGGTGGTGTGGTTAGGGTAAGGGTCTAAGGAACCTGACTAGGCATAGAATCGAAGTCCAGAACCTCTGAATAAGAAAGTCGCTAAAACAGCTAGGGTTAAGGTAAGGATTAGGGATGAAAGCACATTGGAGAAGGAGATATTCTTGAATAACTTTTTTTCTGAAGGTCGTAGAGACTTGGAAAGTGGTTTCTATTGAACTAATGTGGGTCCTGCGGATCGATTGGTGCCATCCCCGAGCTCCTACGACCTTCGGAAGGGGTCGAAGTAGCAAATGGCCGAAAAGCCGAGGAGATATTCTTGAATAACTTTTTTTGTGAAGGTCGTAGAGAGTGGGAGAGGGCATTTGTTTCTGGCAAGTGGGGTATTGCGCATCGATTGGTACCATTTTCGAGCTTCTACGACCTTCGGAAGGGGTCGAACGCCCAAATCCCCAAAAGTGGGAGGGGCTAGTTGGGAATTTCTGATTTCTGGTGGAATTTGTGTCGATCTTACCTGCATTCTTACCTTTCAGGTTGAATGAAGAGGGGCCTGATGTGTGTCCAGACCACTGCATCTCCTTGGCCCCCCATGATTGGGCCCCCAGAAGAGATGATTGGGCCCCCAGAAGAGCTCCTGTGCCCCATACACCGCACGGCCCAAGGAGATGCTTCACTGTCATTCTTCCAAGCGACTGATTTTGGATTTCTCCAAGATTTGTCTAATGAGCTGTTTGATCTGTGGGGCACTTGTCTTGTGTGTGAGTTCACCTTGGTCATGGTTTTTCCTGAATTTAGGGTTTTGAATTTGATGTGATAAAATGACATTTCTGAGGAGAATTCTCTGTTGGGATGGTGAATATCCTGTAATTTTGAGTTTTGGTGTCTTCTATGCCGAGATATTTGAGAGAAACGGGATTGTAATTAGGCCGCCTCATTAGCATAGCCTGCTGAGGAGATATTCTAGAATAACTTTTGCTGTGAAGGTCGTAGAGACTTGGAAAGGGCGTCTGTCTCTACTAAATGGGGTACTGCGGATCGATTGGTACCATCCCCGAGCTTCTAGGACCTTGGGAAGGGGTCGAACGAGCGAATCTGAAAAGTGGGCGGGGTTAGGTTTAGGCAAGGGGTGGTGTGGTTAGGGTAAGGGTCTAAGGAACCTGACTAGGCATAGAATCGAAGTCCAGAACCTCTGAATAAGAAAGTCGCTAAAACAGCTAGGGTTAAGGTAAGGATTAGGGATGAAAGCACATTGGAGAAGGAGATATTCTTGAATAACTTTTTTTCTGAAGGTCGTAGAGACTTGGAAAGTGGTTTCTATTGAACTAATGTGGGTCCTGCGGATCGATTGGTGCCATCCCCGAGCTCCTACGACCTTCGGAAGGGGTCGAAGTAGCAAATGGCCGAAAAGCCGAGGAGATATTCTTGAATAACTTTTTTTGTGAAGGTCGTAGAGAGTGGGAGAGGGCATTTGTTTCTGGCAAGTGGGGTATTGCGCATCGATTGGTACCATTTTCGAGCTTCTACGACCTTCGGAAGGGGTCGAACGCCCAAATCCCCAAAAGTGGGAGGGGCTAGTTGGGAATTTCTGATTTCTGGTGGAATTTGTGTCGATCTTACCTGCATTCTTACCTTTCAGGTTGAATGAAGAGGGGCCTGATGTGTGTCCAGACCACTGCATCTCCTTGGCCCCCCATGATTGGGCCCCCAGAAGAGATGATTGGGCCCCCAGAAGAGCTCCTGTGCCCCATACACCGCACGGCCCAAGGAGATGCTTCACTGTCATTCTTCCAAGCGACTGATTTTGGATTTCTCCAAGATTTGTCTAATGAGCTGTTTGATCTGTGGGGCACTTGTCTTGTGTGTGAGTTCACCTTGGTCATGGTTTTTCCTGAATTTAGGGTTTTGAATTTGATGTGATAAAATGACATTTCTGAGGAGAATTCTCTGTTGGGATGGTGAATATCCTGTAATTTTGAGTTTTGGTGTCTTCTATGCCGAGATATTTGAGAGAAACGGGATTGTAATTAGGCCGCCTCATTAGCATAGCCTGCTGAGGAGATATTCTAGAATAACTTTTGCTGTGAAGGTCGTAGAGACTTGGAAAGGGCGTCTGTCTCTACTAAATGGGGTACTGCGGATCGATTGGTACCATCCCCGAGCTTCTAGGACCTTGGGAAGGGGTCGAACGAGCGAATCTGAAAAGTGGGCGGGGTTAGGTTTAGGCAAGGGGTGGTGTGGTTAGGGTAAGGGTCTAAGGAACCTGACTAGGCATAGAATCGAAGTCCAGAACCTCTGAATAAGAAAGTCGCTAAAACAGCTAGGGTTAAGGTAAGGATTAGGGATGAAAGCACATTGGAGAAGGAGATATTCTTGAATAACTTTTTTTCTGAAGGTCGTAGAGACTTGGAAAGTGGTTTCTATTGAACTAATGTGGGTCCTGCGGATCGATTGGTGCCATCCCCGAGCTCCTACGACCTTCGGAAGGGGTCGAAGTAGCAAATGGCCGAAAAGCCGAGGAGATATTCTTGAATAACTTTTTTTGTGAAGGTCGTAGAGAGTGGGAGAGGGCATTTGTTTCTGGCAAGTGGGGTATTGCGCATCGATTGGTACCATTTTCGAGCTTCTACGACCTTCGGAAGGGGTCGAACGCCCAAATCCCCAAAAGTGGGAGGGGCTAGTTGGGAATTTCTGATTTCTGGTGGAATTTGTGTCGATCTTACCTGCATTCTTACCTTTCAGGTTGAATGAAGAGGGGCCTGATGTGTGTCCAGACCACTGCATCTCCTTGGCCCCCCATGATTGGGCCCCCAGAAGAGATGATTGGGCCCCCAGAAGAGCTCCTGTGCCCCATACACCGCACGGCCCAAGGAGATGCTTCACTGTCATTCTTCCAAGCGACTGATTTTGGATTTCTCCAAGATTTGTCTAATGAGCTGTTTGATCTGTGGGGCACTTGTCTTGTGTGTGAGTTCACCTTGGTCATGGTTTTTCCTGAATTTAGGGTTTTGAATTTGATGTGATAAAATGACATTTCTGAGGAGAATTCTCTGTTGGGATGGTGAATATCCTGTAATTTTGAGTTTTGGTGTCTTCTATGCCGAGATATTTGAGAGAAACGGGATTGTAATTAGGCCGCCTCATTAGCATAGCCTGCTGAGGAGATATTCTAGAATAACTTTTGCTGTGAAGGTCGTAGAGACTTGGAAAGGGCGTCTGTCTCTACTAAATGGGGTACTGCGGATCGATTGGTACCATCCCCGAGCTTCTAGGACCTTGGGAAGGGGTCGAACGAGCGAATCTGAAAAGTGGGCGGGGTTAGGTTTAGGCAAGGGGTGGTGTGGTTAGGGTAAGGGTCTAAGGAACCTGACTAGGCATAGAATCGAAGTCCAGAACCTCTGAATAAGAAAGTCGCTAAAACAGCTAGGGTTAAGGTAAGGATTAGGGATGAAAGCACATTGGAGAAGGAGATATTCTTGAATAACTTTTTTTCTGAAGGTCGTAGAGACTTGGAAAGTGGTTTCTATTGAACTAATGTGGGTCCTGCGGATCGATTGGTGCCATCCCCGAGCTCCTACGACCTTCGGAAGGGGTCGAAGTAGCAAATGGCCGAAAAGCCGAGGAGATATTCTTGAATAACTTTTTTTGTGAAGGTCGTAGAGAGTGGGAGAGGGCATTTGTTTCTGGCAAGTGGGGTATTGCGCATCGATTGGTACCATTTTCGAGCTTCTACGACCTTCGGAAGGGGTCGAACGCCCAAATCCCCAAAAGTGGGAGGGGCTAGTTGGGAATTTCTGATTTCTGGTGGAATTTGTGTCGATCTTACCTGCATTCTTACCTTTCAGGTTGAATGAAGAGGGGCCTGATGTGTGTCCAGACCACTGCATCTCCTTGGCCCCCCATGATTGGGCCCCCAGAAGAGATGATTGGGCCCCCAGAAGAGCTCCTGTGCCCCATACACCGCACGGCCCAAGGAGATGCTTCACTGTCATTCTTCCAAGCGACTGATTTTGGATTTCTCCAAGATTTGTCTAATGAGCTGTTTGATCTGTGGGGCACTTGTCTTGTGTGTGAGTTCACCTTGGTCATGGTTTTTCCTGAATTTAGGGTTTTGAATTTGATGTGATAAAATGACATTTCTGAGGAGAATTCTCTGTTGGGATGGTGAATATCCTGTAATTTTGAGTTTTGGTGTCTTCTATGCCGAGATATTTGAGAGAAACGGGATTGTAATTAGGCCGCCTCATTAGCATAGCCTGCTGAGGAGATATTCTAGAATAACTTTTGCTGTGAAGGTCGTAGAGACTTGGAAAGGGCGTCTGTCTCTACTAAATGGGGTACTGCGGATCGATTGGTACCATCCCCGAGCTTCTAGGACCTTGGGAAGGGGTCGAACGAGCGAATCTGAAAAGTGGGCGGGGTTAGGTTTAGGCAAGGGGTGGTGTGGTTAGGGTAAGGGTCTAAGGAACCTGACTAGGCATAGAATAGGGTTAGGGTTAGGGTTAGGGTTAGGGTTAGGGTTAGGGTTAGGGTTAGGGTTAGGGTTAGGGATGAAAGCACATTGGAGAAGGAGATATTCTTGAGGGTTAGGGTTAGGGTTAGGGTTAGGGTTAGGGTTAGGGTTAGGGTTAGGGTTAGGGTTAGGATTAGGGATGAAAGCACATTGGAGAAGGAGATATTCTTGAATAACTTTTTTTCTGAAGGTCGTAGAGACTTGGAAAGTGGTTTCTATTGAACTAATGTGGGTCCTGCGGATCGATTGGTGCCATCCCCGAGCTCCTACGACCTTCGGAAGGGGTCGAAGTAGCAAATGGCCGAAAAGCCGAGGAGATATTCTTGAATAACTTTTTTTGTGAAGGTCGTAGAGAGTGGGAGAGGGCATTTGTTTCTGGCAAGTGGGGTATTGCGCATCGATTGGTACCATTTTCGAGCTTCTACGACCTTCGGAAGGGGTCGAACGCCCAAATCCCCAAAAGTGGGAGGGGCTAGTTGGGAATTTCTGATTTCTGGTGGAATTTGTGTCGATCTTACCTGCATTCTTACCTTTCAGGTTGAATGAAGAGGGGCCTGATGTGTGTCCAGACCACTGCATCTCCTTGGCCCCCCATGATTGGGCCCCCAGAAGAGATGATTGGGCCCCCAGAAGAGCTCCTGTGCCCCATACACCGCACGGCCCAAGGAGATGCTTCACTGTCATTCTTCCAAGCGACTGATTTTGGATTTCTCCAAGATTTGTCTAATGAGCTGTTTGATCTGTGGGGCACTTGTCTTGTGTGTGAGTTCACCTTGGTCATGGTTTTTCCTGAATTTAGGGTTTTGAATTTGATGTGATAAAATGACATTTCTGAGGAGAATTCTCTGTTGGGATGGTGAATATCCTGTAATTTTGAGTTTTGGTGTCTTCTATGCCGAGATATTTGAGAGAAACGGGATTGTAATTAGGCCGCCTCATTAGCATAGCCTGCTGAGGAGATATTCTAGAATAACTTTTGCTGTGAAGGTCGTAGAGACTTGGAAAGGGCGTCTGTCTCTACTAAATGGGGTACTGCGGATCGATTGGTACCATCCCCGAGCTTCTAGGACCTTGGGAAGGGGTCGAACGAGCGAATCTGAAAAGTGGGCGGGGTTAGGTTTAGGCAAGGGGTGGTGTGGTTAGGGTAAGGGTCTAAGGAACCTGACTAGGCATAGAATCGAAGTCCAGAACCTCTGAATAAGAAAGTCGCTAAAACAGCTAGGGTTAAGGTAAGGATTAGGGATGAAAGCACATTGGAGAAGGAGATATTCTTGAATAACTTTTTTTCTGAAGGTCGTAGAGACTTGGAAAGTGGTTTCTATTGAACTAATGTGGGTCCTGCGGATCGATTGGTGCCATCCCCGAGCTCCTACGACCTTCGGAAGGGGTCGAAGTAGCAAATGGCCGAAAAGCCGAGGAGATATTCTTGAATAACTTTTTTTGTGAAGGTCGTAGAGAGTGGGAGAGGGCATTTGTTTCTGGCAAGTGGGGTATTGCGCATCGATTGGTACCATTTTCGAGCTTCTACGACCTTCGGAAGGGGTCGAACGCCCAAATCCCCAAAAGTGGGAGGGGCTAGTTGGGAATTTCTGATTTCTGGTGGAATTTGTGTCGATCTTACCTGCATTCTTACCTTTCAGGTTGAATGAAGAGGGGCCTGATGTGTGTCCAGACCACTGCATCTCCTTGGCCCCCCATGATTGGGCCCCCAGAAGAGATGATTGGGCCCCCAGAAGAGCTCCTGTGCCCCATACACCGCACGGCCCAAGGAGATGCTTCACTGTCATTCTTCCAAGCGACTGATTTTGGATTTCTCCAAGATTTGTCTAATGAGCTGTTTGATCTGTGGGGCACTTGTCTTGTGTGTGAGTTCACCTTGGTCATGGTTTTTCCTGAATTTAGGGTTTTGAATTTGATGTGATAAAATGACATTTCTGAGGAGAATTCTCTGTTGGGATGGTGAATATCCTGTAATTTTGAGTTTTGGTGTCTTCTATGCCGAGATATTTGAGAGAAACGGGATTGTAATTAGGCCGCCTCATTAGCATAGCCTGCTGAGGAGATATTCTAGAATAACTTTTGCTGTGAAGGTCGTAGAGACTTGGAAAGGGCGTCTGTCTCTACTAAATGGGGTACTGCGGATCGATTGGTACCATCCCCGAGCTTCTAGGACCTTGGGAAGGGGTCGAACGAGCGAATCTGAAAAGTGGGCGGGGTTAGGTTTAGGCAAGGGGTGGTGTGGTTAGGGTAAGGGTCTAAGGAACCTGACTAGGCATAGAATCGAAGTCCAGAACCTCTGAATAAGAAAGTCGCTAAAACAGCTAGGGTTAAGGTAAGGATTAGGGATGAAAGCACATTGGAGAAGGAGATATTCTTGAATAACTTTTTTTCTGAAGGTCGTAGAGACTTGGAAAGTGGTTTCTATTGAACTAATGTGGGTCCTGCGGATCGATTGGTGCCATCCCCGAGCTCCTACGACCTTCGGAAGGGGTCGAAGTAGCAAATGGCCGAAAAGCCGAGGAGATATTCTTGAATAACTTTTTTTGTGAAGGTCGTAGAGAGTGGGAGAGGGCATTTGTTTCTGGCAAGTGGGGTATTGCGCATCGATTGGTACCATTTTCGAGCTTCTACGACCTTCGGAAGGGGTCGAACGCCCAAATCCCCAAAAGTGGGAGGGGCTAGTTGGGAATTTCTGATTTCTGGTGGAATTTGTGTCGATCTTACCTGCATTCTTACCTTTCAGGTTGAATGAAGAGGGGCCTGATGTGTGTCCAGACCACTGCATCTCCTTGGCCCCCCATGATTGGGCCCCCAGAAGAGATGATTGGGCCCCCAGAAGAGCTCCTGTGCCCCATACACCGCACGGCCCAAGGAGATGCTTCACTGTCATTCTTCCAAGCGACTGATTTTGGATTTCTCCAAGATTTGTCTAATGAGCTGTTTGATCTGTGGGGCACTTGTCTTGTGTGTGAGTTCACCTTGGTCATGGTTTTTCCTGAATTTAGGGTTTTGAATTTGATGTGATAAAATGACATTTCTGAGGAGAATTCTCTGTTGGGATGGTGAATATCCTGTAATTTTGAGTTTTGGTGTCTTCTATGCCGAGATATTTGAGAGAAACGGGATTGTAATTAGGCCGCCTCATTAGCATAGCCTGCTGAGGAGATATTCTAGAATAACTTTTGCTGTGAAGGTCGTAGAGACTTGGAAAGGGCGTCTGTCTCTACTAAATGGGGTACTGCGGATCGATTGGTACCATCCCCGAGCTTCTAGGACCTTGGGAAGGGGTCGAACGAGCGAATCTGAAAAGTGGGCGGGGTTAGGTTTAGGCAAGGGGTGGTGTGGTTAGGGTAAGGGTCTAAGGAACCTGACTAGGCATAGAATCGAAGTCCAGAACCTCTGAATAAGAAAGTCGCTAAAACAGCGGGTTAGGGTTAGGGTTAGGGTTAGGGTTAGGGTTAGGGTTAGGGTTAGGGTTAGGGTTAGGGTTAGGGATGAAAGCACATTGGAGAAGGAGATATTCTTGAATAACTTTTTTTCTGAAGGTCGTAGAGACTTGGAAAGTGGTTTCTATTGAACTAATGTGGGTCCTGCGGATCGATTGGTGCCATCCCCGAGCTCCTACGACCTTCGGAAGGGGTCGAAGTAGCAAATGGCCGAAAAGCCGAGGAGATATTCTTGAATAACTTTTTTTGTGAAGGTCGTAGAGAGTGGGAGAGGGCATTTGTTTCTGGCAAGTGGGGTATTGCGCATCGATTGGTACCATTTTCGAGCTTCTACGACCTTCGGAAGGGGTCGAACGCCCAAATCCCCAAAAGTGGGAGGGGCTAGTTGGGAATTTCTGATTTCTGGTGGAATTTGTGTCGATCTTACCTGCATTCTTACCTTTCAGGTTGAATGAAGAGGGGCCTGATGTGTGTCCAGACCACTGCATCTCCTTGGCCCCCCATGATTGGGCCCCCAGAAGAGATGATTGGGCCCCCAGAAGAGCTCCTGTGCCCCATACACCGCACGGCCCAAGGAGATGCTTCACTGTCATTCTTCCAAGCGACTGATTTTGGATTTCTCCAAGATTTGTCTAATGAGCTGTTTGATCTGTGGGGCACTTGTCTTGTGTGTGAGTTCACCTTGGTCATGGTTTTTCCTGAATTTAGGGTTTTGAATTTGATGTGATAAAATGACATTTCTGAGGAGAATTCTCTGTTGGGATGGTGAATATCCTGTAATTTTGAGTTTTGGTGTCTTCTATGCCGAGATATTTGAGAGAAACGGGATTGTAATTAGGCCGCCTCATTAGCATAGCCTGCTGAGGAGATATTCTAGAATAACTTTTGCTGTGAAGGTCGTAGAGACTTGGAAAGGGCGTCTGTCTCTACTAAATGGGGTACTGCGGATCGATTGGTACCATCCCCGAGCTTCTAGGACCTTGGGAAGGGGTCGAACGAGCGAATCTGAAAAGTGGGCGGGGTTAGGTTTAGGCAAGGGGTGGTGTGGTTAGGGTAAGGGTCTAAGGAACCTGACTAGGCATAGAATCGAAGTCCAGAACCTCTGAATAAGAAAGTCGCTAAAACAGCTAGGGTTAAGGTAAGGATTAGGGATGAAAGCACATTGGAGAAGGAGATATTCTTGAATAACTTTTTTTCTGAAGGTCGTAGAGACTTGGAAAGTGGTTTCTATTGAACTAATGTGGGTCCTGCGGATCGATTGGTGCCATCCCCGAGCTCCTACGACCTTCGGAAGGGGTCGAAGTAGCAAATGGCCGAAAAGCCGAGGAGATATTCTTGAATAACTTTTTTTGTGAAGGTCGTAGAGAGTGGGAGAGGGCATTTGTTTCTGGCAAGTGGGGTATTGCGCATCGATTGGTACCATTTTCGAGCTTCTACGACCTTCGGAAGGGGTCGAACGCCCAAATCCCCAAAAGTGGGAGGGGCTAGTTGGGAATTTCTGATTTCTGGTGGAATTTGTGTCGATCTTACCTGCATTCTTACCTTTCAGGTTGAATGAAGAGGGGCCTGATGTGTGTCCAGACCACTGCATCTCCTTGGCCCCCCATGATTGGGCCCCCAGAAGAGATGATTGGGCCCCCAGAAGAGCTCCTGTGCCCCATACACCGCACGGCCCAAGGAGATGCTTCACTGTCATTCTTCCAAGCGACTGATTTTGGATTTCTCCAAGATTTGTCTAATGAGCTGTTTGATCTGTGGGGCACTTGTCTTGTGTGTGAGTTCACCTTGGTCATGGTTTTTCCTGAATTTAGGGTTTTGAATTTGATGTGATAAAATGACATTTCTGAGGAGAATTCTCTGTTGGGATGGTGAATATCCTGTAATTTTGAGTTTTGGTGTCTTCTATGCCGAGATATTTGAGAGAAACGGGATTGTAATTAGGCCGCCTCATTAGCATAGCCTGCTGAGGAGATATTCTAGAATAACTTTTGCTGTGAAGGTCGTAGAGACTTGGAAAGGGCGTCTGTCTCTACTAAATGGGGTACTGCGGATCGATTGGTACCATCCCCGAGCTTCTAGGACCTTGGGAAGGGGTCGAACGAGCGAATCTGAAAAGTGGGCGGGGTTAGGTTTAGGCAAGGGGTGGTGTGGTTAGGGTAAGGGTCTAAGGAACCTGACTAGGCATAGAATCGAAGTCCAGAACCTCTGAATAAGAAAGTCGCTAAAACAGCTAGGGTTAAGGTAAGGATTAGGGATGAAAGCACATTGGAGAAGGAGATATTCTTGAATAACTTTTTTTCTGAAGGTCGTAGAGACTTGGAAAGTGGTTTCTATTGAACTAATGTGGGTCCTGCGGATCGATTGGTGCCATCCCCGAGCTCCTACGACCTTCGGAAGGGGTCGAAGTAGCAAATGGCCGAAAAGCCGAGGAGATATTCTTGAATAACTTTTTTTGTGAAGGTCGTAGAGAGTGGGAGAGGGCATTTGTTTCTGGCAAGTGGGGTATTGCGCATCGATTGGTACCATTTTCGAGCTTCTACGACCTTCGGAAGGGGTCGAACGCCCAAATCCCCAAAAGTGGGAGGGGCTAGTTGGGAATTTCTGATTTCTGGTGGAATTTGTGTCGATCTTACCTGCATTCTTACCTTTCAGGTTGAATGAAGAGGGGCCTGATGTGTGTCCAGACCACTGCATCTCCTTGGCCCCCCATGATTGGGCCCCCAGAAGAGATGATTGGGCCCCCAGAAGAGCTCCTGTGCCCCATACACCGCACGGCCCAAGGAGATGCTTCACTGTCATTCTTCCAAGCGACTGATTTTGGATTTCTCCAAGATTTGTCTAATGAGCTGTTTGATCTGTGGGGCACTTGTCTTGTGTGTGAGTTCACCTTGGTCATGGTTTTTCCTGAATTTAGGGTTTTGAATTTGATGTGATAAAATGACATTTCTGAGGAGAATTCTCTGTTGGGATGGTGAATATCCTGTAATTTTGAGTTTTGGTGTCTTCTATGCCGAGATATTTGAGAGAAACGGGATTGTAATTAGGCCGCCTCATTAGCATAGCCTGCTGAGGAGATATTCTAGAATAACTTTTGCTGTGAAGGTCGTAGAGACTTGGAAAGGGCGTCTGTCTCTACTAAATGGGGTACTGCGGATCGATTGGTACCATCCCCGAGCTTCTAGGACCTTGGGAAGGGGTCGAACGAGCGAATCTGAAAAGTGGGCGGGGTTAGGTTTAGGCAAGGGGTGGTGTGGTTAGGGTAAGGGTCTAAGGAACCTGACTAGGCATAGAATCGAAGTCCAGAACCTCTGAATAAGAAAGTCGCTAAAACAGCTAGGGTTAAGGTAAGGATTAGGGATGAAAGCACATTGGAGAAGGAGATATTCTTGAATAACTTTTTTTCTGAAGGTCGTAGAGACTTGGAAAGTGGTTTCTATTGAACTAATGTGGGTCCTGCGGATCGATTGGTGCCATCCCCGAGCTCCTACGACCTTCGGAAGGGGTCGAAGTAGCAAATGGCCGAAAAGCCGAGGAGATATTCTTGAATAACTTTTTTTGTGAAGGTCGTAGAGAGTGGGAGAGGGCATTTGTTTCTGGCAAGTGGGGTATTGCGCATCGATTGGTACCATTTTCGAGCTTCTACGACCTTCGGAAGGGGTCGAACGCCCAAATCCCCAAAAGTGGGAGGGGCTAGTTGGGAATTTCTGATTTCTGGTGGAATTTGTGTCGATCTTACCTGCATTCTTACCTTTCAGGTTGAATGAAGAGGGGCCTGATGTGTGTCCAGACCACTGCATCTCCTTGGCCCCCCATGATTGGGCCCCCAGAAGAGATGATTGGGCCCCCAGAAGAGCTCCTGTGCCCCATACACCGCACGGCCCAAGGAGATGCTTCACTGTCATTCTTCCAAGCGACTGATTTTGGATTTCTCCAAGATTTGTCTAATGAGCTGTTTGATCTGTGGGGCACTTGTCTTGTGTGTGAGTTCACCTTGGTCATGGTTTTTCCTGAATTTAGGGTTTTGAATTTGATGTGATAAAATGACATTTCTGAGGAGAATTCTCTGTTGGGATGGTGAATATCCTGTAATTTTGAGTTTTGGTGTCTTCTATGCCGAGATATTTGAGAGAAACGGGATTGTAATTAGGCCGCCTCATTAGCATAGCCTGCTGAGGAGATATTCTAGAATAACTTTTGCTGTGAAGGTCGTAGAGACTTGGAAAGGGCGTCTGTCTCTACTAAATGGGGTACTGCGGATCGATTGGTACCATCCCCGAGCTTCTAGGACCTTGGGAAGGGGTCGAACGAGCGAATCTGAAAAGTGGGCGGGGTTAGGTTTAGGCAAGGGGTGGTGTGGTTAGGGTAAGGGTCTAAGGAACCTGACTAGGCATAGAATCGAAGTCCAGAACCTCTGAATAAGAAAGTCGCTAAAACAGCGGGTTAGGGTTAGGGTTAGGGTTAGGGTTAGGGTTAGGGTTAGGGTTAGGGTTAGGGTTAGGGTTAGGGATGAAAGCACATTGGAGAAGGAGATATTCTTGAATAACTTTTTTTCTGAAGGTCGTAGAGACTTGGAAAGTGGTTTCTATTGAACTAATGTGGGTCCTGCGGATCGATTGGTGCCATCCCCGAGCTCCTACGACCTTCGGAAGGGGTCGAAGTAGCAAATGGCCGAAAAGCCGAGGAGATATTCTTGAATAACTTTTTTTGTGAAGGTCGTAGAGAGTGGGAGAGGGCATTTGTTTCTGGCAAGTGGGGTATTGCGCATCGATTGGTACCATTTTCGAGCTTCTACGACCTTCGGAAGGGGTCGAACGCCCAAATCCCCAAAAGTGGGAGGGGCTAGTTGGGAATTTCTGATTTCTGGTGGAATTTGTGTCGATCTTACCTGCATTCTTACCTTTCAGGTTGAATGAAGAGGGGCCTGATGTGTGTCCAGACCACTGCATCTCCTTGGCCCCCCATGATTGGGCCCCCAGAAGAGATGATTGGGCCCCCAGAAGAGCTCCTGTGCCCCATACACCGCACGGCCCAAGGAGATGCTTCACTGTCATTCTTCCAAGCGACTGATTTTGGATTTCTCCAAGATTTGTCTAATGAGCTGTTTGATCTGTGGGGCACTTGTCTTGTGTGTGAGTTCACCTTGGTCATGGTTTTTCCTGAATTTAGGGTTTTGAATTTGATGTGATAAAATGACATTTCTGAGGAGAATTCTCTGTTGGGATGGTGAATATCCTGTAATTTTGAGTTTTGGTGTCTTCTATGCCGAGATATTTGAGAGAAACGGGATTGTAATTAGGCCGCCTCATTAGCATAGCCTGCTGAGGAGATATTCTAGAATAACTTTTGCTGTGAAGGTCGTAGAGACTTGGAAAGGGCGTCTGTCTCTACTAAATGGGGTACTGCGGATCGATTGGTACCATCCCCGAGCTTCTAGGACCTTGGGAAGGGGTCGAACGAGCGAATCTGAAAAGTGGGCGGGGTTAGGTTTAGGCAAGGGGTGGTGTGGTTAGGGTAAGGGTCTAAGGAACCTGACTAGGCATAGAATCGAAGTCCAGAACCTCTGAATAAGAAAGTCGCTAAAACAGCTAGGGTTAAGGTAAGGATTAGGGATGAAAGCACATTGGAGAAGGAGATATTCTTGAATAACTTTTTTTCTGAAGGTCGTAGAGACTTGGAAAGTGGTTTCTATTGAACTAATGTGGGTCCTGCGGATCGATTGGTGCCATCCCCGAGCTCCTACGACCTTCGGAAGGGGTCGAAGTAGCAAATGGCCGAAAAGCCGAGGAGATATTCTTGAATAACTTTTTTTGTGAAGGTCGTAGAGAGTGGGAGAGGGCATTTGTTTCTGGCAAGTGGGGTATTGCGCATCGATTGGTACCATTTTCGAGCTTCTACGACCTTCGGAAGGGGTCGAACGCCCAAATCCCCAAAAGTGGGAGGGGCTAGTTGGGAATTTCTGATTTCTGGTGGAATTTGTGTCGATCTTACCTGCATTCTTACCTTTCAGGTTGAATGAAGAGGGGCCTGATGTGTGTCCAGACCACTGCATCTCCTTGGCCCCCCATGATTGGGCCCCCAGAAGAGATGATTGGGCCCCCAGAAGAGCTCCTGTGCCCCATACACCGCACGGCCCAAGGAGATGCTTCACTGTCATTCTTCCAAGCGACTGATTTTGGATTTCTCCAAGATTTGTCTAATGAGCTGTTTGATCTGTGGGGCACTTGTCTTGTGTGTGAGTTCACCTTGGTCATGGTTTTTCCTGAATTTAGGGTTTTGAATTTGATGTGATAAAATGACATTTCTGAGGAGAATTCTCTGTTGGGATGGTGAATATCCTGTAATTTTGAGTTTTGGTGTCTTCTATGCCGAGATATTTGAGAGAAACGGGATTGTAATTAGGCCGCCTCATTAGCATAGCCTGCTGAGGAGATATTCTAGAATAACTTTTGCTGTGAAGGTCGTAGAGACTTGGAAAGGGCGTCTGTCTCTACTAAATGGGGTACTGCGGATCGATTGGTACCATCCCCGAGCTTCTAGGACCTTGGGAAGGGGTCGAACGAGCGAATCTGAAAAGTGGGCGGGGTTAGGTTTAGGCAAGGGGTGGTGTGGTTAGGGTAAGGGTCTAAGGAACCTGACTAGGCATAGAATCGAAGTCCAGAACCTCTGAATAAGAAAGTCGCTAAAACAGCTAGGGTTAAGGTAAGGATTAGGGATGAAAGCACATTGGAGAAGGAGATATTCTTGAATAACTTTTTTTCTGAAGGTCGTAGAGACTTGGAAAGTGGTTTCTATTGAACTAATGTGGGTCCTGCGGATCGATTGGTGCCATCCCCGAGCTCCTACGACCTTCGGAAGGGGTCGAAGTAGCAAATGGCCGAAAAGCCGAGGAGATATTCTTGAATAACTTTTTTTGTGAAGGTCGTAGAGAGTGGGAGAGGGCATTTGTTTCTGGCAAGTGGGGTATTGCGCATCGATTGGTACCATTTTCGAGCTTCTACGACCTTCGGAAGGGGTCGAACGCCCAAATCCCCAAAAGTGGGAGGGGCTAGTTGGGAATTTCTGATTTCTGGTGGAATTTGTGTCGATCTTACCTGCATTCTTACCTTTCAGGTTGAATGAAGAGGGGCCTGATGTGTGTCCAGACCACTGCATCTCCTTGGCCCCCCATGATTGGGCCCCCAGAAGAGATGATTGGGCCCCCAGAAGAGCTCCTGTGCCCCATACACCGCACGGCCCAAGGAGATGCTTCACTGTCATTCTTCCAAGCGACTGATTTTGGATTTCTCCAAGATTTGTCTAATGAGCTGTTTGATCTGTGGGGCACTTGTCTTGTGTGTGAGTTCACCTTGGTCATGGTTTTTCCTGAATTTAGGGTTTTGAATTTGATGTGATAAAATGACATTTCTGAGGAGAATTCTCTGTTGGGATGGTGAATATCCTGTAATTTTGAGTTTTGGTGTCTTCTATGCCGAGATATTTGAGAGAAACGGGATTGTAATTAGGCCGCCTCATTAGCATAGCCTGCTGAGGAGATATTCTAGAATAACTTTTGCTGTGAAGGTCGTAGAGACTTGGAAAGGGCGTCTGTCTCTACTAAATGGGGTACTGCGGATCGATTGGTACCATCCCCGAGCTTCTAGGACCTTGGGAAGGGGTCGAACGAGCGAATCTGAAAAGTGGGCGGGGTTAGGTTTAGGCAAGGGGTGGTGTGGTTAGGGTAAGGGTCTAAGGAACCTGACTAGGCATAGAATCGAAGTCCAGAACCTCTGAATAAGAAAGTCGCTAAAACAGCTAGGGTTAAGGTAAGGATTAGGGATGAAAGCACATTGGAGAAGGAGATATTCTTGAATAACTTTTTTTCTGAAGGTCGTAGAGACTTGGAAAGTGGTTTCTATTGAACTAATGTGGGTCCTGCGGATCGATTGGTGCCATCCCCGAGCTCCTACGACCTTCGGAAGGGGTCGAAGTAGCAAATGGCCGAAAAGCCGAGGAGATATTCTTGAATAACTTTTTTTGTGAAGGTCGTAGAGAGTGGGAGAGGGCATTTGTTTCTGGCAAGTGGGGTATTGCGCATCGATTGGTACCATTTTCGAGCTTCTACGACCTTCGGAAGGGGTCGAACGCCCAAATCCCCAAAAGTGGGAGGGGCTAGTTGGGAATTTCTGATTTCTGGTGGAATTTGTGTCGATCTTACCTGCATTCTTACCTTTCAGGTTGAATGAAGAGGGGCCTGATGTGTGTCCAGACCACTGCATCTCCTTGGCCCCCCATGATTGGGCCCCCAGAAGAGATGATTGGGCCCCCAGAAGAGCTCCTGTGCCCCATACACCGCACGGCCCAAGGAGATGCTTCACTGTCATTCTTCCAAGCGACTGATTTTGGATTTCTCCAAGATTTGTCTAATGAGCTGTTTGATCTGTGGGGCACTTGTCTTGTGTGTGAGTTCACCTTGGTCATGGTTTTTCCTGAATTTAGGGTTTTGAATTTGATGTGATAAAATGACATTTCTGAGGAGAATTCTCTGTTGGGATGGTGAATATCCTGTAATTTTGAGTTTTGGTGTCTTCTATGCCGAGATATTTGAGAGAAACGGGATTGTAATTAGGCCGCCTCATTAGCATAGCTTGCTGAGGAGATATTCTAGAATAACTTTTGCTGTGAAGGTCGTAGAGACTTGGAAAGGGCGTCTGTCTCTACTAAATGGGGTACTGCGGATCGATTGGTACCATCCCCGAGCTTCTAGGACCTTGGGAAGGGGTCGAACGAGCGAATCTGAAAAGTGGGCGGGGTTAGGTTTAGGCAAGGGGTGGTGTGGTTAGGGTAAGGGTCTAAGGAACCTGACTAGGCATAGAATCGAAGTCCAGAACCTCTGAATAAGGGTTAGGGTTAGGGTTAGGGTTAGGGTTAGGGTTAGGGTTAGGGTTAGGGTTAGGGTTAGGGTTAGGGTTAGGATTAGGGATGAAAGCACATTGGAGAAGGAGATATTCTTGAATAACTTTTTTTCTGAAGGTCGTAGAGACTTGGAAAGTGGTTTCTATTGAACTAATGTGGGTCCTGCGGATCGATTGGTGCCATCCCCGAGCTCCTACGACCTTCGGAAGGGGTCGAAGTAGCGAATGGCCGAAAACCCGAGGAGATATTCTTGAATAACTTTTTTTGTGAAGGTCGTAGAGAGTGGGAGAGGGCATTTGTTTCTGGCAAGTGGGGTATTGCGCATCGATTGGTACCATTTTCGAGCTTCTACGACCTTCGGAAGGGGTCGAACGCCCAAATCCCCAAAAGTGGGCGGGGCTAGTTCGGAATTTCTGATTTCTGGTGGAATTTCTGTGGATCTTACCTGCATTCTTACCTTTCAGGCTGAATGAAGAGGGGCCTGATGTGTGTCCAGACCACTGGCTCCTTGGCCCCCCATGATTGGGCCCCCAGAAGAGATGATTGGGCCCCCAGAAGAGCTCCTGTGCCCCATACACCGCACGGCCCAAGGAGATGCTTCACTGTCATTCTTCCAAGCGACTGATTTTGGATTTCTCCAAGATTTGTCTAATGAGCTGTTTGATCTGTGGGGCACTTGTCTTGTGTGTGAGTTCACCTTGGTCATGGTTTTTCCTGAATTTAGGGTTTTGAATTTGATGTGATAAAATGACATTTCTGAGGAGAATTCTCTCTTGGGATGGTGAATATCCTGTAATTTTGAGTTTTGGTGTCTTCTATGCCGAGATATTTGAGAGAAACGGGATTGTAATTAGGCCGCCTCATTAGCATAGCCTGCTGAGGAGATATTCTTGAATAACTTTTGTTGTGAAGGTCGTAGAGACTTGGAAAGGGCGTCTGTCTGTACCAAACGGGGTACTGCGGATCGATTGGTACCATCCCCGAGCTTCTAGGACCTTGGGAAGGGGTCGAACGAGCGAATCTGAAAAGTGGGCGGGGTTAGGTTTAGGCAAGGGGTGGTGTGGTTAGGGTAAGGGTCTAAGGAACCTGACTAGGCATAGAATCGAAGTCCAGAACCTCTGAATAAGAAAGTCGCTAAAACAGCTAGGGTTAAGGTAAGGATTAGGGATGAAAGCACATTGGAGAAGGAGATATTCTTGAATAACTTTTTTTCTGAAGGTCGTAGAGACTTGGAAAGTGGTTTCTATTGAACTAATGTGGGTCCTGCGGATCGATTGGTGCCATCCCCGAGCTCCTACGACCTTCGGAAGGGGTCGAAGTAGCGAATGGCCGAAAACCCGAGGAGATATTCTTGAATAACTTTTTTTGTGAAGGTCGTAGAGAGTGGGAGAGGGCATTTGTTTCTGGCAAGTGGGGTATTGCGCATCGATTGGTACCATTTTCGAGCTTCTACGACCTTCGGAAGGGGTCGAACGCCCAAATCCCCAAAAGTGGGCGGGGCTAGTTCGGAATTTCTGATTTCTGGTGGAATTTCTGTGGATCTTACCTGCATTCTTACCTTTCAGGCTGAATGAAGAGGGGCCTGATGTGTGTCCAGACCACTGGCTCCTTGGCCCCCCATGATTGGGCCCCCAGAAGAGATGATTGGGCCCCCAGAAGAGCTCCTGTGCCCCATACACCGCACGGCCCAAGGAGATGCTTCACTGTCATTCTTCCAAGCGACTGATTTTGGATTTCTCCAAGATTTGTCTAATGAGCTGTTTGATCTGTGGGGCACTTGTCTTGTGTGTGAGTTCACCTTGGTCATGGTTTTTCCTGAATTTAGGGTTTTGAATTTGATGTGATAAAATGACATTTCTGAGGAGAATTCTCTCTTGGGATGGTGAATATCCTGTAATTTTGAGTTTTGGTGTCTTCTATGCCGAGATATTTGAGAGAAACGGGATTGTAATTAGGCCGCCTCATTAGCATAGCCTGCTGAGGAGATATTCTTGAATAACTTTTGTTGTGAAGGTCGTAGAGACTTGGAAAGGGCGTCTGTCTGTACCAAACGGGGTACTGCGGATCGATTGGTACCATCCCCGAGCTTCTAGGACCTTGGGAAGGGGTCGAACGAGCGAATCTGAAAAGTGGGCGGGGTTAGGTTTAGGCAAGGGGTGGTGTGGTTAGGGTAAGGGTCTAAGGAACCTGACTAGGCATAGAATCGAAGTCCAGAACCTCTGAATAAGAAAGTCGCTAAAACAGCTAGGGTTAAGGTAAGGATTAGGGATGAAAGCACATTGGAGAAGGAGATATTCTTGAATAACTTTTTTTCTGAAGGTCGTAGAGACTTGGAAAGTGGTTTCTATTGAACTAATGTGGGTCCTGCGGATCGATTGGTGCCATCCCCGAGCTCCTACGACCTTCGGAAGGGGTCGAAGTAGCGAATGGCCGAAAACCCGAGGAGATATTCTTGAATAACTTTTTTTGTGAAGGTCGTAGAGAGTGGGAGAGGGCATTTGTTTCTGGCAAGTGGGGTATTGCGCATCGATTGGTACCATTTTCGAGCTTCTACGACCTTCGGAAGGGGTCGAACGCCCAAATCCCCAAAAGTGGGCGGGGCTAGTTCGGAATTTCTGATTTCTGGTGGAATTTCTGTGGATCTTACCTGCATTCTTACCTTTCAGGCTGAATGAAGAGGGGCCTGATGTGTGTCCAGACCACTGGCTCCTTGGCCCCCCATGATTGGGCCCCCAGAAGAGATGATTGGGCCCCCAGAAGAGCTCCTGTGCCCCATACACCGCACGGCCCAAGGAGATGCTTCACTGTCATTCTTCCAAGCGACTGATTTTGGATTTCTCCAAGATTTGTCTAATGAGCTGTTTGATCTGTGGGGCACTTGTCTTGTGTGTGAGTTCACCTTGGTCATGGTTTTTCCTGAATTTAGGGTTTTGAATTTGATGTGATAAAATGACATTTCTGAGGAGAATTCTCTCTTGGGATGGTGAATATCCTGTAATTTTGAGTTTTGGTGTCTTCTATGCCGAGATATTTGAGAGAAACGGGATTGTAATTAGGCCGCCTCATTAGCATAGCCTGCTGAGGAGATATTCTTGAATAACTTTTGTTGTGAAGGTCGTAGAGACTTGGAAAGGGCGTCTGTCTGTACCAAACGGGGTACTGCGGATCGATTGGTACCATCCCCGAGCTTCTAGGACCTTGGGAAGGGGTCGAACGAGCGAATCTGAAAAGTGGGCGGGGTTAGGTTTAGGCAAGGGGTGGTGTGGTTAGGGTAAGGGTCTAAGGAACCTGACTAGGCATAGAATCGAAGTCCAGAACCTCTGAATAAGAAAGTCGCTAAAACAGCTAGGGTTAAGGTAAGGATTAGGGATGAAAGCACATTGGAGAAGGAGATATTCTTGAATAACTTTTTTTCTGAAGGTCGTAGAGACTTGGAAAGTGGTTTCTATTGAACTAATGTGGGTCCTGCGGATCGATTGGTGCCATCCCCGAGCTCCTACGACCTTCGGAAGGGGTCGAAGTAGCGAATGGCCGAAAACCCGAGGAGATATTCTTGAATAACTTTTTTTGTGAAGGTCGTAGAGAGTGGGAGAGGGCATTTGTTTCTGGCAAGTGGGGTATTGCGCATCGATTGGTACCATTTTCGAGCTTCTACGACCTTCGGAAGGGGTCGAACGCCCAAATCCCCAAAAGTGGGCGGGGCTAGTTCGGAATTTCTGATTTCTGGTGGAATTTCTGTGGATCTTACCTGCATTCTTACCTTTCAGGCTGAATGAAGAGGGGCCTGATGTGTGTCCAGACCACTGGCTCCTTGGCCCCCCATGATTGGGCCCCCAGAAGAGATGATTGGGCCCCCAGAAGAGCTCCTGTGCCCCATACACCGCACGGCCCAAGGAGATGCTTCACTGTCATTCTTCCAAGCGACTGATTTTGGATTTCTCCAAGATTTGTCTAATGAGCTGTTTGATCTGTGGGGCACTTGTCTTGTGTGTGAGTTCACCTTGGTCATGGTTTTTCCTGAATTTAGGGTTTTGAATTTGATGTGATAAAATGACATTTCTGAGGAGAATTCTCTCTTGGGATGGTGAATATCCTGTAATTTTGAGTTTTGGTGTCTTCTATGCCGAGATATTTGAGAGAAACGGGATTGTAATTAGGCCGCCTCATTAGCATAGCCTGCTGAGGAGATATTCTTGAATAACTTTTGTTGTGAAGGTCGTAGAGACTTGGAAAGGGCGTCTGTCTGTACCAAACGGGGTACTGCGGATCGATTGGTACCATCCCCGAGCTTCTAGGACCTTGGGAAGGGGTCGAACGAGCGAATCTGAAAAGTGGGCGGGGTTAGGTTTAGGCAAGGGGTGGTGTGGTTAGGGTAAGGGTCTAAGGAACCTGACTAGGCATAGAATCGAAGTCCAGAACCTCTGAATAAGAAAGTCGCTAAAACAGCTAGGGTTAAGGTAAGGATTAGGGATGAAAGCACATTGGAGAAGGAGATATTCTTGAATAACTTTTTTTCTGAAGGTCGTAGAGACTTGGAAAGTGGTTTCTATTGAACTAATGTGGGTCCTGCGGATCGATTGGTGCCATCCCCGAGCTCCTACGACCTTCGGAAGGGGTCGAAGTAGCGAATGGCCGAAAACCCGAGGAGATATTCTTGAATAACTTTTTTTGTGAAGGTCGTAGAGAGTGGGAGAGGGCATTTGTTTCTGGCAAGTGGGGTATTGCGCATCGATTGGTACCATTTTCGAGCTTCTACGACCTTCGGAAGGGGTCGAACGCCCAAATCCCCAAAAGTGGGCGGGGCTAGTTCGGAATTTCTGATTTCTGGTGGAATTTCTGTGGATCTTACCTGCATTCTTACCTTTCAGGCTGAATGAAGAGGGGCCTGATGTGTGTCCAGACCACTGGCTCCTTGGCCCCCCATGATTGGGCCCCCAGAAGAGATGATTGGGCCCCCAGAAGAGCTCCTGTGCCCCATACACCGCACGGCCCAAGGAGATGCTTCACTGTCATTCTTCCAAGCGACTGATTTTGGATTTCTCCAAGATTTGTCTAATGAGCTGTTTGATCTGTGGGGCACTTGTCTTGTGTGTGAGTTCACCTTGGTCATGGTTTTTCCTGAATTTAGGGTTTTGAATTTGATGTGATAAAATGACATTTCTGAGGAGAATTCTCTCTTGGGATGGTGAATATCCTGTAATTTTGAGTTTTGGTGTCTTCTATGCCGAGATATTTGAGAGAAACGGGATTGTAATTAGGCCGCCTCATTAGCATAGCCTGCTGAGGAGATATTCTTGAATAACTTTTGTTGTGAAGGTCGTAGAGACTTGGAAAGGGCGTCTGTCTGTACCAAACGGGGTACTGCGGATCGATTGGTACCATCCCCGAGCTTCTAGGACCTTGGGAAGGGGTCGAACGAGCGAATCTGAAAAGTGGGCGGGGTTAGGTTTAGGCAAGGGGTGGTGTGGTTAGGGTAAGGGTCTAAGGAACCTGACTAGGCATAGAATCGAAGTCCAGAACCTCTGAATAAGAAAGTCGCTAAAACAGCTAGGGTTAAGGTAAGGATTAGGGATGAAAGCACATTGGAGAAGGAGATATTCTTGAATAACTTTTTTTCTGAAGGTCGTAGAGACTTGGAAAGTGGTTTCTATTGAACTAATGTGGGTCCTGCGGATCGATTGGTGCCATCCCCGAGCTCCTACGACCTTCGGAAGGGGTCGAAGTAGCGAATGGCCGAAAACCCGAGGAGATATTCTTGAATAACTTTTTTTGTGAAGGTCGTAGAGAGTGGGAGAGGGCATTTGTTTCTGGCAAGTGGGGTATTGCGCATCGATTGGTACCATTTTCGAGCTTCTACGACCTTCGGAAGGGGTCGAACGCCCAAATCCCCAAAAGTGGGCGGGGCTAGTTCGGAATTTCTGATTTCTGGTGGAATTTCTGTGGATCTTACCTGCATTCTTACCTTTCAGGCTGAATGAAGAGGGGCCTGATGTGTGTCCAGACCACTGGCTCCTTGGCCCCCCATGATTGGGCCCCCAGAAGAGATGATTGGGCCCCCAGAAGAGCTCCTGTGCCCCATACACCGCACGGCCCAAGGAGATGCTTCACTGTCATTCTTCCAAGCGACTGATTTTGGATTTCTCCAAGATTTGTCTAATGAGCTGTTTGATCTGTGGGGCACTTGTCTTGTGTGTGAGTTCACCTTGGTCATGGTTTTTCCTGAATTTAGGGTTTTGAATTTGATGTGATAAAATGACATTTCTGAGGAGAATTCTCTCTTGGGATGGTGAATATCCTGTAATTTTGAGTTTTGGTGTCTTCTATGCCGAGATATTTGAGAGAAACGGGATTGTAATTAGGCCGCCTCATTAGCATAGCCTGCTGAGGAGATATTCTTGAATAACTTTTGTTGTGAAGGTCGTAGAGACTTGGAAAGGGCGTCTGTCTGTACCAAACGGGGTACTGCGGATCGATTGGTACCATCCCCGAGCTTCTAGGACCTTGGGAAGGGGTCGAACGAGCGAATCTGAAAAGTGGGCGGGGTTAGGTTTAGGCAAGGGGTGGTGTGGTTAGGGTAAGGGTCTAAGGAACCTGACTAGGCATAGAATCGAAGTCCAGAACCTCTGAATAAGAAAGTCGCTAAAACAGCTAGGGTTAAGGTAAGGATTAGGGATGAAAGCACATTGGAGAAGGAGATATTCTTGAATAACTTTTTTTCTGAAGGTCGTAGAGACTTGGAAAGTGGTTTCTATTGAACTAATGTGGGTCCTGCGGATCGATTGGTGCCATCCCCGAGCTCCTACGACCTTCGGAAGGGGTCGAAGTAGCGAATGGCCGAAAACCCGAGGAGATATTCTTGAATAACTTTTTTTGTGAAGGTCGTAGAGAGTGGGAGAGGGCATTTGTTTCTGGCAAGTGGGGTATTGCGCATCGATTGGTACCATTTTCGAGCTTCTACGACCTTCGGAAGGGGTCGAACGCCCAAATCCCCAAAAGTGGGCGGGGCTAGTTCGGAATTTCTGATTTCTGGTGGAATTTCTGTGGATCTTACCTGCATTCTTACCTTTCAGGCTGAATGAAGAGGGGCCTGATGTGTGTCCAGACCACTGGCTCCTTGGCCCCCCATGATTGGGCCCCCAGAAGAGATGATTGGGCCCCCAGAAGAGCTCCTGTGCCCCATACACCGCACGGCCCAAGGAGATGCTTCACTGTCATTCTTCCAAGCGACTGATTTTGGATTTCTCCAAGATTTGTCTAATGAGCTGTTTGATCTGTGGGGCACTTGTCTTGTGTGTGAGTTCACCTTGGTCATGGTTTTTCCTGAATTTAGGGTTTTGAATTTGATGTGATAAAATGACATTTCTGAGGAGAATTCTCTCTTGGGATGGTGAATATCCTGTAATTTTGAGTTTTGGTGTCTTCTATGCCGAGATATTTGAGAGAAACGGGATTGTAATTAGGCCGCCTCATTAGCATAGCCTGCTGAGGAGATATTCTTGAATAACTTTTGTTGTGAAGGTCGTAGAGACTTGGAAAGGGCGTCTGTCTGTACCAAACGGGGTACTGCGGATCGATTGGTACCATCCCCGAGCTTCTAGGACCTTGGGAAGGGGTCGAACGAGCGAATCTGAAAAGTGGGCGGGGTTAGGTTTAGGCAAGGGGTGGTGTGGTTAGGGTAAGGGTCTAAGGAACCTGACTAGGCATAGAATCGAAGTCCAGAACCTCTGAATAAGAAAGTCGCTAAAACAGCTAGGGTTAAGGTAAGGATTAGGGATGAAAGCACATTGGAGAAGGAGATATTCTTGAATAACTTTTTTTCTGAAGGTCGTAGAGACTTGGAAAGTGGTTTCTATTGAACTAATGTGGGTCCTGCGGATCGATTGGTGCCATCCCCGAGCTCCTACGACCTTCGGAAGGGGTCGAAGTAGCGAATGGCCGAAAACCCGAGGAGATATTCTTGAATAACTTTTTTTGTGAAGGTCGTAGAGAGTGGGAGAGGGCATTTGTTTCTGGCAAGTGGGGTATTGCGCATCGATTGGTACCATTTTCGAGCTTCTACGACCTTCGGAAGGGGTCGAACGCCCAAATCCCCAAAAGTGGGCGGGGCTAGTTCGGAATTTCTGATTTCTGGTGGAATTTCTGTGGATCTTACCTGCATTCTTACCTTTCAGGCTGAATGAAGAGGGGCCTGATGTGTGTCCAGACCACTGGCTCCTTGGCCCCCCATGATTGGGCCCCCAGAAGAGATGATTGGGCCCCCAGAAGAGCTCCTGTGCCCCATACACCGCACGGCCCAAGGAGATGCTTCACTGTCATTCTTCCAAGCGACTGATTTTGGATTTCTCCAAGATTTGTCTAATGAGCTGTTTGATCTGTGGGGCACTTGTCTTGTGTGTGAGTTCACCTTGGTCATGGTTTTTCCTGAATTTAGGGTTTTGAATTTGATGTGATAAAATGACATTTCTGAGGAGAATTCTCTCTTGGGATGGTGAATATCCTGTAATTTTGAGTTTTGGTGTCTTCTATGCCGAGATATTTGAGAGAAACGGGATTGTAATTAGGCCGCCTCATTAGCATAGCCTGCTGAGGAGATATTCTTGAATAACTTTTGTTGTGAAGGTCGTAGAGACTTGGAAAGGGCGTCTGTCTGTACCAAACGGGGTACTGCGGATCGATTGGTACCATCCCCGAGCTTCTAGGACCTTGGGAAGGGGTCGAACGAGCGAATCTGAAAAGTGGGCGGGGTTAGGTTTAGGCAAGGGGTGGTGTGGTTAGGGTAAGGGTCTAAGGAACCTGACTAGGCATAGAATCGAAGTCCAGAACCTCTGAATAAGAAAGTCGCTAAAACAGCTAGGGTTAAGGTAAGGATTAGGGATGAAAGCACATTGGAGAAGGAGATATTCTTGAATAACTTTTTTTCTGAAGGTCGTAGAGACTTGGAAAGTGGTTTCTATTGAACTAATGTGGGTCCTGCGGATCGATTGGTGCCATCCCCGAGCTCCTACGACCTTCGGAAGGGGTCGAAGTAGCGAATGGCCGAAAACCCGAGGAGATATTCTTGAATAACTTTTTTTGTGAAGGTCGTAGAGAGTGGGAGAGGGCATTTGTTTCTGGCAAGTGGGGTATTGCGCATCGATTGGTACCATTTTCGAGCTTCTACGACCTTCGGAAGGGGTCGAACGCCCAAATCCCCAAAAGTGGGCGGGGCTAGTTCGGAATTTCTGATTTCTGGTGGAATTTCTGTGGATCTTACCTGCATTCTTACCTTTCAGGCTGAATGAAGAGGGGCCTGATGTGTGTCCAGACCACTGGCTCCTTGGCCCCCCATGATTGGGCCCCCAGAAGAGATGATTGGGCCCCCAGAAGAGCTCCTGTGCCCCATACACCGCACGGCCCAAGGAGATGCTTCACTGTCATTCTTCCAAGCGACTGATTTTGGATTTCTCCAAGATTTGTCTAATGAGCTGTTTGATCTGTGGGGCACTTGTCTTGTGTGTGAGTTCACCTTGGTCATGGTTTTTCCTGAATTTAGGGTTTTGAATTTGATGTGATAAAATGACATTTCTGAGGAGAATTCTCTCTTGGGATGGTGAATATCCTGTAATTTTGAGTTTTGGTGTCTTCTATGCCGAGATATTTGAGAGAAACGGGATTGTAATTAGGCCGCCTCATTAGCATAGCCTGCTGAGGAGATATTCTTGAATAACTTTTGTTGTGAAGGTCGTAGAGACTTGGAAAGGGCGTCTGTCTGTACCAAACGGGGTACTGCGGATCGATTGGTACCATCCCCGAGCTTCTAGGACCTTGGGAAGGGGTCGAACGAGCGAATCTGAAAAGTGGGCGGGGTTAGGTTTAGGCAAGGGGTGGTGTGGTTAGGGTAAGGGTCTAAGGAACCTGACTAGGCATAGAATCGAAGTCCAGAACCTCTGAATAAGAAAGTCGCTAAAACAGCTAGGGTTAAGGTAAGGATTAGGGATGAAAGCACATTGGAGAAGGAGATATTCTTGAATAACTTTTTTTCTGAAGGTCGTAGAGACTTGGAAAGTGGTTTCTATTGAACTAATGTGGGTCCTGCGGATCGATTGGTGCCATCCCCGAGCTCCTACGACCTTCGGAAGGGGTCGAAGTAGCGAATGGCCGAAAACCCGAGGAGATATTCTTGAATAACTTTTTTTGTGAAGGTCGTAGAGAGTGGGAGAGGGCATTTGTTTCTGGCAAGTGGGGTATTGCGCATCGATTGGTACCATTTTCGAGCTTCTACGACCTTCGGAAGGGGTCGAACGCCCAAATCCCCAAAAGTGGGCGGGGCTAGTTCGGAATTTCTGATTTCTGGTGGAATTTCTGTGGATCTTACCTGCATTCTTACCTTTCAGGCTGAATGAAGAGGGGCCTGATGTGTGTCCAGACCACTGGCTCCTTGGCCCCCCATGATTGGGCCCCCAGAAGAGATGATTGGGCCCCCAGAAGAGCTCCTGTGCCCCATACACCGCACGGCCCAAGGAGATGCTTCACTGTCATTCTTCCAAGCGACTGATTTTGGATTTCTCCAAGATTTGTCTAATGAGCTGTTTGATCTGTGGGGCACTTGTCTTGTGTGTGAGTTCACCTTGGTCATGGTTTTTCCTGAATTTAGGGTTTTGAATTTGATGTGATAAAATGACATTTCTGAGGAGAATTCTCTCTTGGGATGGTGAATATCCTGTAATTTTGAGTTTTGGTGTCTTCTATGCCGAGATATTTGAGAGAAACGGGATTGTAATTAGGCCGCCTCATTAGCATAGCCTGCTGAGGAGATATTCTTGAATAACTTTTGTTGTGAAGGTCGTAGAGACTTGGAAAGGGCGTCTGTCTGTACCAAACGGGGTACTGCGGATCGATTGGTACCATCCCCGAGCTTCTAGGACCTTGGGAAGGGGTCGAACGAGCGAATCTGAAAAGTGGGCGGGGTTAGGTTTAGGCAAGGGGTGGTGTGGTTAGGGTAAGGGTCTAAGGAACCTGACTAGGCATAGAATCGAAGTCCAGAACCTCTGAATAAGAAAGTCGCTAAAACAGCTAGGGTTAAGGTAAGGATTAGGGATGAAAGCACATTGGAGAAGGAGATATTCTTGAATAACTTTTTTTCTGAAGGTCGTAGAGACTTGGAAAGTGGTTTCTATTGAACTAATGTGGGTCCTGCGGATCGATTGGTGCCATCCCCGAGCTCCTACGACCTTCGGAAGGGGTCGAAGTAGCGAATGGCCGAAAACCCGAGGAGATATTCTTGAATAACTTTTTTTGTGAAGGTCGTAGAGAGTGGGAGAGGGCATTTGTTTCTGGCAAGTGGGGTATTGCGCATCGATTGGTACCATTTTCGAGCTTCTACGACCTTCGGAAGGGGTCGAACGCCCAAATCCCCAAAAGTGGGCGGGGCTAGTTCGGAATTTCTGATTTCTGGTGGAATTTCTGTGGATCTTACCTGCATTCTTACCTTTCAGGCTGAATGAAGAGGGGCCTGATGTGTGTCCAGACCACTGGCTCCTTGGCCCCCCATGATTGGGCCCCCAGAAGAGATGATTGGGCCCCCAGAAGAGCTCCTGTGCCCCATACACCGCACGGCCCAAGGAGATGCTTCACTGTCATTCTTCCAAGCGACTGATTTTGGATTTCTCCAAGATTTGTCTAATGAGCTGTTTGATCTGTGGGGCACTTGTCTTGTGTGTGAGTTCACCTTGGTCATGGTTTTTCCTGAATTTAGGGTTTTGAATTTGATGTGATAAAATGACATTTCTGAGGAGAATTCTCTCTTGGGATGGTGAATATCCTGTAATTTTGAGTTTTGGTGTCTTCTATGCCGAGATATTTGAGAGAAACGGGATTGTAATTAGGCCGCCTCATTAGCATAGCCTGCTGAGGAGATATTCTTGAATAACTTTTGTTGTGAAGGTCGTAGAGACTTGGAAAGGGCGTCTGTCTGTACCAAACGGGGTACTGCGGATCGATTGGTACCATCCCCGAGCTTCTAGGACCTTGGGAAGGGGTCGAACGAGCGAATCTGAAAAGTGGGCGGGGTTAGGTTTAGGCAAGGGGTGGTGTGGTTAGGGT